>NC_080059.1:1542500-1577500 GCF_026212465.1 Amaranthus tricolor
ATTCAACAACATTACTATATAAAGCTATAAAAACAATTAAAAATTACCTTCAATACTTATGGATAATTAAGAAGAGTCTTGATTTAACAACTAGTAACCTACATTTTAAAAAATAAGTAAATTTGGTTATAACCCAAAAAAACTACATATACACCAAAAAAACACAAACAAGTTTACCTTTGAGTTTACCTTTGAGCAAGCTAAAGTATCCCACACTAATTTTGAAGTGCCAAATTGAAAGAGGAATGCAAGAATTGATGGATTGAATCAGTGGCTTTAGAGGAAGAATGTCGAGTGTGAAGGTAGTATTTTGAGAAATGGGAAAACATGGAAAAAAGGAGGTTGATACGTGTTTTTATGCAGCAGATTTGTTCGCTCCAAACTACAGATTTAGAATTTTCACGCTTACTTTTAGAATAATTTTGAAACTTAGATTATTTATTTCATTTTTTAAAATTTTTCAATTATTGATTTTAAATTTTCATGGAGTAATAGTCTAATAGATAGTTCAAATACCCCCCGACGGCACAGGCCCACACGAATTTTTAAATACATAAAATATTAAAGACCGTGTGATACAAAGTGGTATTCATGCGCATGGATTTTCACAAAAGTTGGTGAATTTTTTTGGATTAGGTTGCTTTTTGAATGCTTTCTTACTTTCACTTCTTTTTCCACAAGAACAAAATAATAAATAAATAAATAAAAATTAGAGCTAGAAAATATTTTTTTAATAATGTCTATTTATCTAATTCTATTATTCTTTAAAATCGCCAAACTTTAAATTATATCAATTAAAATATTTTCTTTGGTAATAACAAAATCTGTGGTCATTATTTAAGATATATACTTTCAAACTCAAAATCGCTGCATTAATAGCAAAAAGTATATTTGAAAAAAAAAAATCATTATATATTAGTTTCCAACATTAGCCCTTTAACTACATTTATATAATTAAGTAATCTATATGTTTGTTACGCGCTATTCATACTCTTCTAGTCTTCTTAATTCTTATACCCATCATCATCCTACCCAGTGTATTTCGCTCATAAAAAAACTACAGAAAGGGTTTGGGGAGGGAAGGACGGCGGCAACTCATACCCATAAAGGAGAGTACGGCCAAAGAAGTCTCCGACTCAAGAAAATAAAGAGACCTAACCATACAGGAAAGATAAATTAAAAGATTATAAATAAAATAAATTAATTAGGCTTAACTTGACTATTATGATTATTGTAAAATCATTAGAAATTGAGAAATACAAACTTTAGTATATTTTTTCTTAATGAGGCTTAACTTGATGGAACCAAATATTGACTTATGGAAAGCCTACATTTTCTTAAAAAAAATATATATGTTCTTGTTAACCATATATACTATGTATTAGAAGAACTATTTAACCAATAGATAAGATATATTTCTCAATGAAATCGTCTTATACAACAATTTGTAAAAAAAATAATATAAGCCATGCATTTTATGAACAATCACATATCCTATACACTATACATAAACTATTCTCACGATAATAACGTAGAATCCAACAAAAGAAAGTGTCCCCCAACAAAAATAAAGCATAAGAAGGATATAGAGAAAAGCAATGTGAATATAAACATTCACATTATATTTTGAAAGATTAAGAAAAAGCATAAACATTTATTTATTAGGGCCCAATAATGTGAAGCTAATAATCTGTTTAGAGACATAAGAGTAAGACTTATCTAAGGTATCCTAAATATTCAAAATTATTTTTATTAAAAGAAAATTATTGTTTTTGTACACCATATATTTTCAAGAAAAATATTACACTTTAAAGGAGATTCAAGACCATTATCAAACTTATGGTTGAGTCATTGAGCAATATCTACATAGTTTATATTTATCTATTTTTGATTAAATATTTTTGATGTAATTTAAACTTTTGATGGTCAAAAATAGATGTGTTGCTATACATTTTCTATTAGTTCTTTTTTTTTTTTCTAAAAATAATAACAACTGAACAATCAACAATAATTATAAAAAGGACTTAAGAGCTATAAAAAACTAATATTACTAGCTAGTTTAACAAACAAATAGAACCTATGAATCGGCAACAGTCATTTAGCAAACACGCCCTTGAGATATATATATATATATATATATATATATATATATATATATATATATATATATATATATATATATGGAGTTTTCGAGGCTCTTAAATTATTTGGTATTGAATTGTTGAGCTAAGCCCACAAGCTTCTCAAGCTGGGTCAAGATTCCATGCGAACGAGTGGGCCTACAAATTTATCTGAAATGGGACTTTGTGATGGGCTGGCCCATTCAATTCGAGTTTACTAGTTGAGCTAATGTGATAACCCTACGTATCTTTGATCAAGTCAAAATGTCATTATACTAGATAAGTAAATTGAAACAAAGGTTAGCACGAAATGATAAAAAAAAATGGTAACAATTCGAACTCTCGATATAAACAAGTAACAATTAGAATATTAGAATATCTTAGAATAATATCTTTTGATTTCTTTCATATTATGTATAATCTTTGTGATTATGTAGAATATTAGGAAAATATTTTGTTTCCTAAAGTATAGTTATAATCTTGTATATATTAACATCAATCTTAATGAGAAAGACAACCGAGTCATTCTTACATGGTATCAGAAGCTTCGGTTTTTTATCCCGACTCTTTTCTTTATTCTTTCTCTCCCATGGCCTCTCCTACCACAACCAAAGGTTCGTTTTCTGAAAATTCCGTTCATTTTAACAATCACGGCTCTTCCCACCACCGTGGTGGCCGGATCCACCGTGACAGCCACCATGGCTCCGCCAATGATTCTGCTCCCTGGCAGCCGCAGCAGCACAGGCCAAAGTCTTCTACTCCTTTTCGGCCCAGCAGCTACTACTCAGGCCCATCTTCTTCTCCTTCTCCTATTGGCATAATTGGGCCAGCCACAATTGGGCCCAGCCTGCTGTCCCTTTTCCCCCTACATCTTGAGCTCCTCCTCATTCTTACAATAATGGGTATTCTGATGGTCTTCTTGGCCCACGACCGGTGCAAAGTTATCACACCGGGACTAATACTTCTATGAATTATATTTCTACGGACATCGATCATGCTATGAACACTCTCTCTTTATCTACTCCGGATGAGCAATTTTACATGGATATCGGTGCCACATCTCACATGACTCGCTCTCAAGGTACTTTACTTCCTTATTTTCCTTTAAAGCATCAATTCAATAATGCTATTGTTGTTGGTAATGGTAATTTAGTTCCAGTTCTTGGTCACGGGCATATTTCTTTTCCATCTTCCCAAAAATCCCTTACCCTCAAAAATGTCTTACATGCACCTAAACTTATTAAAAACCTTATTTACGTTCGTAAATTCACTCAGGATAATATGATTTCCATTGAATTTGATCCCTTTGGGTTTTCTGTAAAGGATTTGGCCACGGGGAACATCGTTTTAAGATCTAATAGCACGGGTGATCTTTATCCTTTTCCTTCTACTCATGGAGCTTCTCCTTCATCTTCCACATCATCGGCTTTTTCCGCTATTTCTTCTAGTATTTGGCATTCCCGTTTAGGACATCCGGGCAATGCGATTTTTAAGTTCCTTGTATTCTTCCCGTTCAATTCAATGTAATAAAAATTCTCATTTTGTTTGTCACTCTTGTCCTTTAGGGAAACACATTCAATTACCTTTTGTTAATTCTATGTCTATGAGTACTAAACCATTTGATATAATTCATAGTGATTTGTGGACATCTCCTATTTCTAGTCCATCGGGTTATAAATCATATGTTCTTTTTCTTGATCATTATACTAATTTTTTGTGGACTTTTCCTTTATTTCGCAAATCACAAGTTTATGATGTATTTGTGAATTTCAATGCTTTTGTTAACACCCAATTTGAGCTTAACATCAAATCTTTCCAATGCGATAACGGGGGTGAATTTGACAATAATATGTTACGTCAATTTTGTACTAGTCGAGGCATTTCACTTCGTTTTCCTTGTCCTTACACATCTTCTCAAAATGGCAAATCCGAACGCAAAATTCGCTCCATCAATAACATCCTTCGCACTTTTTTGTGTCATGCTTCCCTTCCCCCGTCTTTTTGGCCTCACGCCTTAAACACGGCCACTTATCTCCTCAATATTCTTCCTTTTAAACTTCTTGGTAATCTCACTCCCACTCATGTTCTATACCGTAAGTCTCCTACATATACTCATCTACGGGTTTTTGGGTGTTTATGTTTTCCTCTTTTTCCCTCTACTACTATTCACAAACTCCAACCACGCTCCGCTCCATGTGTCTTTTTAGGATATCCCTCTTCTCATAGGGGTTACAAGTGCTATGATCTTTCATCCCGTAAAATCATTATATCTCGACATGTTCTCTTCGATGAGGCCACTTTTCCTTTTTCTCAATACTACCAATTTTTAGATGATAATATTCACATTCAATTACTTAAAACAGCCCCTACACATTCTTCTGGGCCTACTCCATCTTTGAGCCCTATGTCTGATTCTTCCTCCTCTTTCTGCCAGCATCCTTCAGCTCATGGGCCTCTTTCTCTGTCAGGCCCAAATACCATCCCTCACCTTCCATCCTCCCTCTTCCCTACTGAGTCTACCTCACGCAGCCCAGTCCCCATACAGTCCCCTCCTTTCTCTTCTTCTCCTACTGGGCCAGCCCCAATCAGCCCAACAGCGATTAGCCCAACCCCAATCCAGTACCCTCCCTCCTCCCCCCCCCAACTGGGCCTACCTCACGCAGCCCAGTCCACCAGCCCCTTCCTTCCTCCCCCTTCTCTATTTGGCCTGCCTCACGCAGCCCAATCAACCCACCTCCTCCTTCCTCACCAACCGGTATAACTACACGGAGTAAACATGGTATTTTCAAACTCAATCCCAAATACTACTCTCAAGCTTTATCTGTTTCTTTTTCACCTTTACCTGAATCTCCTCTTCATGCCCTTCGTGACCCAAACTGGAAGTTAGCCATGAAAGAAGAATTTGATGCTTTAATTGAGAATCATACTTGGGATTTGGTGTCGCGTCCTCCTAATGCTAATATCATTCGGTCTTTGTGGGTGTTTCGTGTCAAGACTAAGTCTGATGGCTCTTTTGAGCGCTATAAAGCGCGTCTTGTTGGTGATGGTAAATCTCAAAGGGAAGGCATTGATTGTGATGAGACTTTTAGTCCGGTTGTGAAACCTGCTTCTATCCGCATTGTTCTAAGTATTGCTCTTTCTAGGTCTTGGTCTATTCATCAGCTTGATGTTAAGAATGCTTTTTTACATGGTCATTTAACTGAGACTGTTTACATGCATCAGCCTATGGGTTTTCGTGATTCTACTCGTCCTGATCATGTTTGTCTTCTTCGTAAGTCTCTTTATGGTATCAAACAGGCTCCTCGTGCTTGGTACCACCGGTTTGCCACTTTTGCGACTACTATTGAATTTTCTAACAGCATTTCTGATAATTCCATGTTTGTTTATTGTCATGGCTCTGATATTGCTTATCTGTTATTATATGTTGACGATATCATTCTTACAGCTTATTCTGATTCACTTCGTGAGTCCCTTATGTCCAAACTTAGCTCTGAGTTTGCCATGAAGGATTTGGGTCCTCTTAATTATTTCTTGGGTATTGCTGTCAATCGTACTTCTACGGGCCTCTTTCTATCTCAACAACGGTATGCCTCAGAAATTCTTGAAAAAGCTGGCATGTCTCAATGTAATCCTGTTGCTACTCCTGTTGCTACCTCTGGCAAACTTTGTGCTAATGCTGGTTCTTCTTGTGAAAATCCTACCTTGTATCGTAGCCTCGCTGGAGCTTTACAGTATCTTACTTTCACCCGCCCCGATATTTTATATGTCGTTCAGCAAGTTTGCCTTTATATGCATGATCCTCGTATTGAACATATGGCTGCTATTCATCGCATTCTTCGCTATGTCAAGGGCACTCTTCACTATGGTCTACAGTTATATCGTTCTAATATTTCGACTCTTTTGTCCTATACCGATGCTGATTGGGGTGGCTGTCCTGACACTCGCCGCTCCACTTTTGGTTACTGTGTTTTTCTGGGTGATAATTTAATTTCCTGGTCAGCTAAACACCAACCTACTGTTTCCAAGTCTAGTGCTGAAGCTGAATATCGTGGCGTTGCTAATGTTGTTTCTGAAACTTGCTGGATTCGCAATTTGCTTCTTGAGCTACACTGTCCTATTACCACTGCTACCTTTGTCTATTGCGACAATGTTAGTGCCGTCTATTTAGCCGGTAATCCAGTTCATCATCAGCGCACTAAGCATATTGAGATCGACATTCACTTTGTCCGTGAAAAGGTTAAACGTGGTGATGTTCGAGTACTTCATGTTCCATCTCGTTATCAGATTGCTGACATTTTCACCAAAGGCCTTCCTCAAGTATTATTTGATGATTCTCGTTCCAGTCTCAGCGTCTCTAAACCTCCCGATTCGACTGCGGGGGTGTATTAGAATATTGGAATATCTTAGAATACTATCTCTTGATTTCTTTCATATTATGTATAATCTTTGTGATTATGTAGAATATTAGGAAAATATTTTGTTTCCTAAAGCATAGTTATAATCTTGTATATATTAACATCAATCTTAATGAGAAAGACATCCGAATCATTCTTACAGTTTTTGTCTTGCTCTTTTGATATGCAATAAGAAATGTCAACCCACAACTTCATTATCAAACAAAACTTTTGTAACAAATTAACCACTTGCACTTCTCTACTCTAATAGGTTCAATCCACACCAACATTAATATTATTTCCGCTAAAAGTTACATCAGATAAATATTCAACAAATAATTAGCAACTATTTGATTAGAAATTTTATACATTAAAAATTAAATCAGACAAATATTCAATAAATAATCAACAATCACATATCATATACATTATACAGGAAACAAAAAGTTTATGCTAGTAAGTTTCTAAAGAAATTATATACTAGAGGTCAAAATCAATAATAATATCAGAAATATCATAAAGAAATACGATATAATTTTTCTGATATAAAAACTACCATGGTTACACATATAGAAAGTCAGCAATTGCAAGTTTTCAAAGTCGAGAAAGTGTATTATTGTTTAGAATTCCTAAAACCCAAATCACACATTAGTAACATTTTTGACATTCGCGGTTTAGAAATAAAAGTCAATTACGAAAGAGCTAAAATGTAGTTCTTCTTTCGTTCCTTAAGAGTTTGCTCATTTCAACAATGAACACTTTGATATCTTTTAAGTCATTCCGAGTGTATATATTAGCATTCTTAACAAAGTGTATATATTAGTAATTTCAAGTGTATATATTAGCAATACTTGACTAAGTTGTGATATTATTTGTGCAAGAGCTCACACAAAGAAGGTTTATGACCTGATCATACCGTCCAACGAAGTTGATTCGATATGTTGGAAGATATACGTTTACATAATATTATATGTTGTTAGTTGGATAGTGGCATAGCATACATTGATACCATAACGACCAATTCTTCAAAATTATGTTGTAATTCATTAATATTTACTCGTACCAGAATGATAAATATGGACTCAAGTCTACAAAGCAGCCAAGCCACAATGAAAAACCACCAGTTTCCTGCCCAACATCACCGGTGTTGGTCTGGAACTCGTCTTTTCAGCCGATTAGACACAAACCCGAGGTTTTCTGTAGCTGTTATAATCGTTTTGTATGTCATTATTCTTGCTATGTCCTACAGCTTAGGCTATTTGGTCGGCTCGTCTTTCACCATTAAAGATATCACGACTTTCGTGATCTCTAGAACACCACCACCCCCTTCTCGAAATGTCGTTCTGAGGTTGTCTGAACCTTTGAGCTACAAGTTTGTCAGCCAGTGTGCTGAACCTGTGCCCCCTGAATTTGTCCGTCAGACAATTATCGATCAGGTTTACAATGGTAAGTCGCCTTATGAAGACTTCATCCCCGTAAGAGCTACCTCATCATCTCTCCTAACAAAGAAAGTCCAATGGTGGGGATCATATGAGGTCATTTATAAGAGTTTAATCCACAAAGTTCGGCCAAAGACCATAATCAAGTTTGGTTCTTCCTTAGGTGCATCAGCAGCTTATATCGCTAACCTGACGAGTGAACTAGGGTTAGAGACGCAGATCCTCGGCCTCAATGAATTTCGAAGCTTGTCGGTCTTTCGGGGCCTATCTGAAGATATCGCTATGCCGAATGGTGATAGTGTGCTTCTAAATCAGTTTATCCACGACGTAATTTCTCAAAATGTGAAAGAATCTGTCTTACCAGTTCCCCTTGCAATGAATTCCGATTCAGAGAAGCTTTGTGAATGGGGCATCTACGGTGACTTAATAGAGGTCGATGCAGGCCGTGACTTCCACTCTGCCTGGTCAGAAATCAACAAGGCTTACAAGCTGTTGAGACCTGGCGGAGTCCTCTTCGGTCATAATTATTTCTCATCCTACAATGACATAGGTGCCAAACAAGCCGTGCGATTGTTTGCTCGAGCCAATAAGTTCCTCATTGAAGAAGACCAACACCACTGGATGATGGTTAACTCGGCTTATAAATGATAAACAATCAATTATCATGAAGATGGGAGGGCCATTCTCAAACCGGACTGTGAGCTAAGGGATGATCAAATGATACAAAGCAGCTTAGCAATGCAGCAGACAATAATATTGCAATCACGGCGTATAGAGTGATCAGTATATTATCATTATTATACCCAATATATCCTGCTCATAGAAAGAAAACAATAGAGAACTAAATTTTTGCATTGTACGCAATTTACATATTAGAGAGTTAGAAGTTTGATAGTAGAACTATTTATGTTACATGGAATGCATTATAAAAAGATTGTAGCCAACTCACACCTTCAAAACATCCCCTTGACCACTCGTCATTACAATGAAAACTTGAGATGGCATTTCATCACTCTCTCAGTCCAGCAAGGCTGATACACCAATGCCAAATCCTCCAATCCCCACGAAATGGGATCGGCTGGCTATATGGACCAAAAGTTAATTTGAATTCGGCTCATGACATATGATATGATGACGTATTTATGCTGATTTTACTAACCAACTGGGCCACTGGCTACTGCAACCCTTTTTACCCGAGCTTGAAACCATCAATCAATGCATAATCAGTCACAATGAAAGCTATCCTAGAAAGTTAGATATTCAAGTAAAAAGGAACTATATTGATCAATACTCCACCGTATAATAAGCAATATCACCCTAATTTTGTAAATCCCTTGACTTCTCATTTCTTCTCACTTCTTGGTTACCATAGTTCAGCTAACCGCTTCAGATTCTCAGCATAGATAATCTGTAATCAGTACATAGAGAGTTCACTTTGAACTCAATTGATTAACTTCCCGGAGCAATTACAATGCAAATCAGTATTTAGCACATCACACAGAGAATTCAAGAATAGTTGTCAACTTGTTTCATAACTATTGCGGACTGCACAACCATTGTGTGTGTCTGTATCTTTAGGACTGTCCTGGAGATTTCAGCCTATGGAAGATGATTATTATTTTTATTATTGTTGTGTTTGGATGAAGGAAAGTGCAGGGAAAGAAAGGGGAAGGAAATGGAGGGGTATATTTTGCTTTTTTGAGAGAGAAGGGATTCGGAAGATATGGATTTGAAGGGATTAACCCCCTCAAATTTGTTGATGCCCAAATCTCTCTGAAAGCGGAAAGATTTTGAAGGAATAATATATTTCTATTGCTTTCCTTTGCCTTTCCTTGCAAACAAACAAGAGGGACTCCCTCATTACTCCCTTCCCCTTCTCTTTCTTTCTTTTCCCTACTAAACCTTTATCCTAACAAAGAAGACTTCTGTAGTTAACGATTACAAAATATAGCAATCCCAGAAAGATGTTTTAAATCGCAACAGTAAATAAATGTTATAAATAGAACATTTGAAGTGACGATATCACTAGTTTATAGCAATTTACAAGCAGTTGAAACAGAAGTCGAGTCCTAGTCAACAATAACTCGACATCCGACAACAAAATGTGTGGTAAGACATAAACAAACATCAATCTAGTTTCCTTTCTCTCTCCCTCTCAACTAAAACTAACAATTCAGCATCATACAATAAAGAAAACTAATTATCCAAGTCGTATGAGAAATTTAAATTTCAAATATCAAGCAAGTTAATACAGCTAATAAAGATTCAGGATGCCACATACAGAGAAAACTCAAAATCTTACCAAAATTTGATGAGAAAGATTCGCAAAAATACAAGGCAAGAAATGATGGAACCCCCAAAAAGAAAAGCTTGAAGCAATAATTTCCTTCTCCCAGGAGTCAAACCAGTTATATAATACAAGCTTGCCTCCAAGATAGATTCACCATCGAGACAGTAGACCTGACAAAATAAAAAAAAAAAAAAAAAAATAAGCACTTCATCAGCTAAAGTGGCATACTGCCATACATGACTTGATAATCAGGTTGAGAAGCAGAGGAACTATTATAAATAAAGAGAATATGCTTCAGTTAGCATGCTGCAAAATTCAATAGGGAAGCTATGCCAACTATATGTTGGATCTTTGTCACATGTAACATTGCATTGCACTGCCTCAAATCTACTAAGTGACTCCCACCCAGGAAAAACTAACAAAACTAGTAAATAACTCTAAATAGTAAGATGTCAAAATACATATATTGTTACAAATGAGCCATATTAATTGCACTGTATCTCACAAGTGAGCCATATTAACTGCATAGCCATGAGTTATCTCTCAAACTAAAAGCCTCACTTGAATAAGAATGATAGAACAATATCATGGCTTTTATGTACAGGCTGTTGTAGCAGTTTTCTGATGAGAAAATAATTTACATTCTGCAACAATATTAGTGCGTGTAATTTTCACAAACTAAAGTTCCTCAAAGATCAGTGGAAACAACAATTTCGTGGGAACATGCTTAAATATAAACAAGGTGATCATGGGCAAAGTCCATCAGGAAAGATTAATGTTGAGTTTAAGAGAATTAAGTTACTAGGCTACTTGCAAATGAGACAACTCAACTCTCAAGACACCACTTACACAGTGCATGATTCCCAACATTAAATGTAAACATACCGGAAGGCTGTTGAGGATGGCCAAAGCTACAGACACTTGGAAGGTGCACGCAAATATCTTCTCAACCGCATCTGGTAGATATGCACCAAAAAGGGAAGCAAACCGTGGCTGAAATGATGTCATCCGCACAGAACGTGCCATTGAAATCATATCACCAACAAACAGGAAGGTCTTGTAACAAGGATCCCCAAAATCAGCACTCTTAGCACTCGGGTTTTTTTCAAGATCTTTGCATTGATGAGAGTAGGGACTTTTATACATGACCTCAACCCACACAATGCCAGGCATTTGAACTGGTGCCAAGCACAACTCACCCTGCACCCAAAAAAAAAAGAAGCAACTTCAGATGCCATATGTTGTGCCAGGTCAAATATATCACCAATATGTATCCCATATTCCCATACAGTGTTACCTAATTTACTGTACAAGAATAGATATGAGTTCACAATATGTAGTCCTAGTTTAGCCTTAGTTTAACAATTTGCGTGTTTCAAATACCAATTCATTGAGGGGGAGGGGTTCGCAAAACAGGTAAAACTGATTCCATGGTACGCAAAGTGCGCTTGAGCCAAGACTACATTATAAACAGCCCAATAGAAACCAGATGTAACAGATGTAGACTACATTGCTAAGTGAGAACCTTCAACAAGGATAAAAATAGATTCTAGATTTGATAACGAAGTAAATTAAATGACAAGTTTTACCTCTGAACATATACAGCTATTATCACTGGTTGTCCACAACCTTCCACAGCTCTTGAGTCTGGCGATATCACCAGAACCGAGACAATATCTGTTGTTATTAATTCTCTGAAAATCATGTGCATCTTTTCCAGAAGAGTAACTTGAACCAAAGCACGGGACAGATACAAAAGCATAGTGCTCATCAGGACAAGCAGATTGGTTATTTGTCAAAAGTGCAGTTTCACTTTTCTCCAACAAAGAGCTTGGCACACAATAAGTCCTCTTATTGATGGTAGGATCTGAACTCAACAACATTTGTTTTTCAACAGAAATTGCCATTTCTATCCAATCTTGTGTATTGTGAATTTTAATTCCATCCAATGATACAATGACATCACCAGGAGACAGGTAGCTAGACACAGGTGAGCTCTCGGAGATACCTATTACCTGTATTCAGATTATAAATGCATTTCAAACAAACAGTTTATTAGCATGTTTCTTTTGAGCAATGAGACCAATATATAAAAGAGGAAAACAGATTAATATTTTAACTATTACCATGGGACCCTTTCCATGTATGTAGAAAGGAGAAAGGATTAAAGGTAATAGCAACAACGCCAATCCACAAGCTGCACAAACCTTGATAATGACACCAGGAAATTAGGAACAAGTCATAAGGGTATACTAACCAAAAAATTTCCAAAGTTCAAATAGCATTAACATATCTAAGCAATAATTGAATCTAAAAAAAGAAAAAGCATTAGCAAGAGAAAGCAAATACAAAAATTACCACAGCATTGTGCCAGACACCAGCACAATATATACGAAGGGCAGTCGAACGAGGTTTAGCTTGCAATAAATCATAATTAAGTGCAACCAACGCCCCTGGGAAAAGAACAGCAAGAAAAATAGCAATATATTCCATCTGTATACCTTCACTGCTTCCCATTGAAGGGGTCCCTACAATGGCAAAAATGAGAAACTAGCTCTACATGAATGAAATCATAATAACTTTTCAAATGTAGATCAGGAATAACAGGTATCTCAATTAACTTGTTTCAATTTGCAAGACCTGTGGAAAAAGAATCAAGAACTTAATGAAAGGATGCATAAAAGCTCCATTCGGTTGTACAGCACAATGCAAATAACATAGGTTCATTTGCTTCTACAATGTGTGTGACAACATCAGATTAGACTTAGATGAAATTCTATTTGCTCTAATGTGATTCAGCTCAAAAATTGGCACCTACAGATATTTCAGATTTTATCACACACATCATTGTGAGACAAATTCTTAAGCAATCAAAAGACTTAATAGCTGAAGGGAAAAAACATTTAGCTCCGCTCTTATATTATATATCCTCGTTCTCATAGTCAGTATTCAGATAAAACATGCATATTAAAATTAAAATTATAGAGTATCAACATAAAAAAATTGAGTAGGATTGTTCATTGATCATAAAGTACCCACAAGGAAAGAATATCAAAATAAATTACTGCAACAAATAGATATAACAATAGAACGAGATCTATATCACTAGTATATTTTATAGTTGTTCCATAATTTACATGCACATGAAATGGTCCAACGTGTGTCCTACAGAAGTTTAGTTTCAAACTAACTACAGGTGCAATATCAATTAGCTGACCTTTAAAGCTTACAATTCTGTGTCTCATCTCGCACTACCTCCTTTACAATGACAATTTAATTCAAACTAAAACATATAAGGGAGAGAGAGCTGACCTAGCAGCAGCAGCAGCATGTCCAAATTCATGCACTGCTACAGATATCACAGTAGAAACTAACAAGCATACAACATCAGTTAATGGCATCATCAAGCCAAAACCCTACAAGATGAAAAAAATACATTATATGCAATCAGTATGATACGCCCAGAAAATACCTTTACTGCATTCCATCGAGCATCCTCTCAAATAAAAAACAGTCCTTGATGTTAAAATTTAGTCCCAATTCTCAAAGTATGCAATTTAAGAACATTTGGGAAGAGATGTGGCAGATAAGAGAGATGAAAGCTCACAGAAGGGTTTATGCCAAGAATCAAAGAGCTGAAAATATCACTGATCTTGTCACTTCCATCGGTAAGACATAAAGTAGCTACCAATTCCCAAATAAGAATCTGCCCATCCATGAACTTACGAATTAGTTAATTGATGCAAAAAGTTTGATTGAAAATAAGTTTTTTTTATAGAGGATGGATATATTTTTCTAACCGTGGTGACACCAAACAACAAGCTTAGGCTAAAACCAACTCCCACAGCAAACCAAACTCTCAAATACCTGTAGTTCCAATATCCCATGAAAGACCATCAATAAAAGGAATTTCAAAGCTCCTACTGCAGAAGATAATAATATATTACATTGCATAACTTAAAGTTATAGGAAATAGCTAAGAAGAATAAACCCATAGAACATAGTTTGATACCAAAAAACAATGAGTTCGTCAAGCCAACAATTGGAGGAAACCAGTTGTTATTCCTAGATAAAAATAACTCAAAGGTGCTACTAAACCATGAAACAGAAATCACTTACAACCAGATTATTCACAAAATTAACACAAATGCAGAGGCTTCGCCTCCACCTCAAACTTAACATTTCTCTAATTCATTGTCATTTTCTAGAAACTATGAAATTCTCTTCCTACAGCAAAATAAGTATCCTGGTTCCTCATTCTTAATAGCTGTGGCCAGTGAGTCTTAACTACCTTGTCATCCTAACATGTACCAGAAGATCCAGAACAATAAAACTCATCCAGCACAACCTAAAAGGTAACAGATAATCTCTTGAGAGACTGTCTCTTTGAGAGACGTATCTCAAGCCCAAGCCATTAAAGATTAATACCTACTTACTGTATTCTTAACGCCTACTTACATTATCCTTAATGCTTACTTACCGTATCCTTAATGCCTACTTTCAATATCTTAAATGTCTACTTACATCATTCTTAATGCCTACTTATAATATTTTAAAAAATATATAATGGGTCAGCCCAATTAGAGATGGTTTCTCAAAGAGACCGTCCCTCACAAGAATTTGTGAAGATGTAATAACGTACATCATCTTATCAAACAAATTGTGATATCAAGAGAAACTTTTCCTAAGTATTGTTTTCAAGAACACCAAGAGACGCTAATAATGCGATAATTATTATTAATTATACTATCCTCCGTTTTTTTTAATATCTACATTTCCCCCTAAGGTAATATATGTAATAAACAAACACTTTTTAGCCAATCTGATTTCGGCCCCAAACTAAAGATTACTTTCACAAGAGCACTTATCACACTTGTAATCTATTACTTTGTTAAAGAGTAAATAATTCATAAAGAAAAAGAGCGAAGATGTAGCATATGGATGGCACAACTTTTAAAACAATATTTCATTGCCCCAAATCCATTAAGTGGCTCCCACATAAGTGGAGTTTAGGGTCCGGATATATAGAACCTTACCCTCGTACAAACAAAAAACTACAAAAACACGAGTCAATAGTCATGTAGTCCATCATAATACAAAAACAAATAAGTATAAATCTTATGCTCTATTAAAAGGGAAAATTTTTTATTTATATGCCAACACAATGAGAAGGCTTTATACCCTTTGTCTCAGCTCTCAACGTAGAGGTCAACAAATTCAAATTCGACTATGTTTCAATGATTCATTTACTGCATATAAATTTACACCTCGACAGAATATTCAAACCCACAACCGACAAACAACATGATTGAACAAACAACCCTTAGATACTTTTGACATATTTTCAGCTATAGTAAACATCACAAATGAAACGTAGTACATGAATATGGATTGATTTTAAAAAAATAAGCATAAAACCCAGGTTTTACAGAATCAAACCTTGCATGTTTTTGCCCAAATTGGTAAATAGATTCATTGAAGCGAGAAATCTTATAATCGCAATACCTGAAAGTTGCCAATCATACACAGAAATTAAAAATGTCAATAAATTGAATTCAAATAAGAAAAACAACAATGGAAAAGAAAAAGAAGATACCAGCAAGAAATTGTATTGGAGAGACGAGTAGATCGGAGTGGTAAAAGGGTTTGAGTTCGAGTTCTTGGTTGCCGTCTAAACCGTCTTCCTTCCATGAGTTCCATCAATTGGAGTACTCGTGAATCGTGATTGTGATTTGTGAGGTTGAAGGTTCTGTCCAACTAGTGAACTTCATGCCCGACTCGACTCGGAACTCCCGATTATACTACCTACCTGGGCAACATCCGTCAATTTCCACAAAAACTTGACGAGACGGTCGCAAGTTAAGACGAAGCGTGGACATTTCACGCATATATAACAATATTTTAATTTTCGAGACATTTATCAATTTTGATCTTAAATGTATTAATTTTGTGAAAATGCATACATTTAACGTCAAGATCGATACCTTTTAAAGATTAAAATTGAAAAATGCCCAAAAAATGAAAAAATGGTTGGGTTGTTACATGCATGAATTGGGTCGGCCCAAATTAACGGTCTCATTATAAGGTCGTCTCGTCCAAGACCAGCTGATCAATTTTTCTGCAAAAACTCAGGAGAAAGGCGGCTACTAATGGGTTGACACAAACTAAAAAAAAGTTGACCTAAGTTATCAACACAAATTTTTAATGAGACGGTTTTATCGTAAAATGCATCTGTTAAATAATCCAACAAATACAAATTATTAGTATATAAACTTCTTATTTTGAGCTCGTCTAAATGAGAGACGGTCTTTCACAAAAGTAGCTTAAGTATCTCAATTATAACCTTAAATTGATTGATTAGCAATTACATATTGTTAAAATTATAATTAGATCGATTAGACTATTAGTCTCGTGATATGACGGTCTCTCTTAATACCTCCTGATTTTTTTCCATCTGAAATTAACTTAACTTGACAAGGAACAGCCCACTTTTGATACTTTGGGGTTTCAAGTGTAGCCCTAATTATAGTACGTAAATCTAAATGGATTTGGGCCACTAACATGCCTATTCAAATTGATTTGGGAAGCGTATGTACTTCGTCATTACTGTGGATATTTTCTCAAATTTTAAGTAGGAAAATAAATGAATTGGTTAATGGCAAGGCTCATCAAATGTGAAAATTTGAATAAAATAAGATTATTTAACAACTTAATTCCAAAAATAAGTTTCGTGAAACTTTAATTCCCAAAATAAGCGTCCGTACATCCAAACCTAACTTTGGAGTAAATCACTGTTACTAACAGCGAAAGAAAAAAAAAAAAAAAAAAAAAAAAAAAAAAAAAAAGCCATAAGTCGCTGTTACTAACAGCGACTTAGGGAGTTGACCAGTCAACTCCCTAAGTCGTTGTTAGTAACAGCGACTTTAAAGTTAACTGTTCAACTCCTTAATCTCGTAGGTTAGAATGAGAAAGTAACTGAGAACTGAAAACTTAAAAAGCATTAAGTCGCTGTTACTAATAGCGACTTAAAAAAAAAAATTTTTTTTAAGTCGCTGTTAGTAACAGCGACTTACTCCAAGGCTAGGTTTGGATGTACGGACGCTTATTTTGGGAATTAAGTTTTCACGAAGCTTATTTTTGGAATTAAATTGTTAAAACATCTTATTTTATTCAAATTTTCATCAAATATGGCATTAGACCATTGGATGCAAATCACCATTCCGTGAGATGCAACATGAGGCTCGCCGTTTTGGCCTGTTAACACAAGTTTTTAGCCGGTTACTTTTTTATTTTAGGTAAAAAATGCTTCTATGAATAAACTTTTATTATGGCTTGATAGAGCGTGCACAACTAGTGTGCTCGTATCGTGTCACTGGTCATTGTTTTAAGGTGCTCAGCACTATACAACCTATTAATGCACATGGTTCGCCATGTTAGACATGTGGCCCGCACCGACACGATTCACTATGTTCCTTCACGTCACAAATCTTATGTCAACTCATGTCATATTATCTATAACGTGATAGTTTGCATTAATTATGTTAAATGAGGTGAAGACAAGGTGTGTCCAAAATTAATTACAAGCCTTAATTCATTGTTTTATACTTCATAACAATAATTTTATGAACTTGGTAATATTGTTGGAGAAATTTATATTGATAATTTAATATAAAACTATTATAACAATTATAGTAATCTCATTGAGACGAAGGAATATAAAAGTATATGGATGATGCAATTGATATGGAGGAATATTGTTTTGAAATCTAAGGAAACAATTTTAAGGAGCATGGAGTACAAATGTAGATCCATGATAGTATTATTGATGAACAATCTATTTAGTTTGCGGGATATGTACAAATACTAATAATAATTGGTCGGAAGCTGACATATATGTCTACTTAGCTATCATTCTTGCTCATGTTGTAGATTCCCTTTTAGGTTGGGAATATATAATTAGTACTATTAAGATTTTGTAAGAATGGTTATCATTTGATTAAAAACCTTATTAATATTGAAATCTATAATAATTATTATCATATTTAGTGTATCTCGTCTATAGAAAACTATAATCAGGATCTAGGGATGAGGAAGGAAGGTAACAACTCATACTCATAAAGAAAAGTGCGGCCAATGAGTCCCTCGACTCAAAAAAGATCAAGATATGTTCATGCAACGAATAGAATTGAGTATTAAAATGTATAATATATAACATAAAAAATAATAGCCAAATCAGTTCAGCAAACGGGGTTGAACTGTATATCAACCTTATAAGTTACAAATCTTTAGTTGTACAAATGAATTATTAGGATGCTAAAGCAGTGTAACTCGATATGTTTGGCATCCAATGTAGTATGAGTATCTAAGGGCCCCTGTGTTTTTTGCCTTTCACATTTGATACATAATACTTTCTTATATGGTTCCTAAAAATAATAGCCATTCTTCTAATTGTCTGTCTTGTGAAGATTATTTGCACAAAAGCATAGAGTTTTATTGCTTTTTGACTGCGTAATTAGTATGAGAATCCAAGCATTCAATTTACAGTTTTTTTTATATAATATCAAAAGCCAATATAACATATAAACACATTTAAGTTTTATTCACCTTTCATTAGAAGTAAAATATTTAACAGATCATATAACTTTAAAAGAGTCTGTCTTATGTCTTTGTCCCTCAAGAATTCCTCATTTATACACGTATTGGTTGGATTGTTTTTCTTGACTAGTTACAAATTTACAATTAGATAAGAGAAAAGGATTGAAAATTGGTGTCACTATTCTGTTCTACTACTTCTTCTCTTTGAATTAATAGCAAAGAGAAATCGAGTGTTTTTATGAAAAAATCAATATTTAGTAATAAATGAAGAGATAAAGTAAATTGTGTTGATGAAGTTACTAGAAAGTTAAAATTTATAAATGAAATTAAAAAAGTAATAAGTCATTATCTAAAAATAAAAATGATAAAAAATAAGCAAAACGAACCAAAATAGAAAATAATGCTAAATAAGTAAGAAAATTGAAATATGTTACTAGTTTCTACAGATGATGTATGCCATATAGCTAATTTGTGTTTATTGATAGCATAAGTAGAAACAAAGTCCAAGTCATCATAACTTGTAGACTTAGAGCCAAGTGATGATACTTTTAAATTTTTGTTGTTATTGTTCTTCTATTATTTTCTACGATTTTTTTTTTTTTTGAGTTTCGACTATAAAGTACTTCAAGTCAAATGTAGCAAAATAAATGGAACGAAAAAAATAGTGGCTTCTATTCTTATTTGTACAGATCTTTAGGTGACTTATTTGGTGTTTTTCTCTACATAGAGTTTCAAGTAAGACTCTAAAGTTATAGGTTTCGTTGTTCAACATTATAGGATCCAAAAAGTAGATACTTTATACCATCATAATGTACATACTCAGATTACAACATGTA
Source organism: Amaranthus tricolor (assembly GCF_026212465.1). Classification (NCBI taxonomy): domain Eukaryota; kingdom Viridiplantae; phylum Streptophyta; class Magnoliopsida; order Caryophyllales; family Amaranthaceae; genus Amaranthus; species Amaranthus tricolor. Next base: position 1,562,175 of record NC_080059.1, read on the forward strand.
ATTATTTCAATGACAAATGGTTTCAACAAAACAAGATTTAGAAGGATCAAATATATCATAGATGCAATCTAAAGTTAATAATAACAAAGACGTATTTTTTTTCAAAAATTGACATAGATTAAAACAAATAATGTAAGAATTATATTGAGAATATACTAACAACACACATGTGCATGAATTTTCTCTTGAGGATGTGGCAACAAATATCCTTCACCTACTCAACAAAGTAGTTTGCTTTAAGCAAAGTTTAACTATGAAAGCAACTTTGGCTTCTAATTGATATCATTATATGTACATTGTTCTCAATTATATTAAGCATCAAGCAAATAATCAGCATATAAAGCTTGATTAGGGGACATAATTAACAAACACTCACTTTATATACTTTACAGAACAGAATCATTACATTAAATTAATATACAGGTAAGCTAACTTTACTCCAAAAGCTTTGATCAAACCCATGTGATGATCAAGTGCTACAACTGGCTCACAAAATAGAAACAAAGAAAAAAAGTCCCTTCCACAAAATCTCTTGATGTAACAAAAATGAAGAATAAATGCATCTAACTAATAATTTGTAATCCTAGGTAGTGTATGCATAGTGCAAAAATGTGACAACGATTCCAGTAACAGCACGGGAATGACATTATCGTCATGTAAATATCGGCTGAATGCATGAGATATCTCTTAAAATGACCAAAACAACCAAAACACGATCTTTTACAATTTTACAATGTGGGACATATCGGTTCGGCGTAAATGTGATGCGATACGGGATACAACCTTGTTTTTGCACTTTGAGTTTGTGATCAAGTAAAATGTTATATGCTTGGGACTGGAATCATTGTTGGATCACCCAGTTTCTTTCTGCATATGTCTGCCCCTTTTTGGCTCACAAAACAAATACAAGATGACAGGTTATCTTGAGTATCTTCCACTATCCTACACACACTTAAAATCCATCGTTCCCTTTTCCCTCAAAAGGGAAGTGATGGGCAAAAGGAGACTCAACCCCACAAAAAATTGGGATTTTTACATTTACATTGAACAAAGAACAAGATTGAAAGAAAGAAAAAATAAAAAATGGGGTCAGCAAACCTTGATTTTTCTTGCCTACCCAAGAACCTCCCTCTCCATTTAGGGGGTCCTTCACTGAATTCTAGATGACAAAAGTTTAATCTTCTTGTTTAGCTGTATCTTTTGATTCCATGGAATGGACTTTTTGACTGATCTAGCAGCAAAATTTAATTGGACATGAGAATCTGCATTAATAAAGCACAAATATTATTGTTGTATTTCTATTCATATACTCATGGCTAGAGGTGTTCATTTGGGTCATCGGATTGATTTTGGTTTAGGTGTTTTGGGTCAGTTTGAAATCAGATTTTGTGTCCATACTGTTATATTTCTATCTGTACACTCATGGCCTAGAGGTATACTTCCTGTCCCCTGAGTTTGCTACATCGGTGATTGGCACAAATGTTAAGGAGTAGTTTATACTATAAGAGCGAAGAAATGTGCGGATGATAATTGTAGCAAACTCAGGAGGACGGAGGAGAATATATTAGCTCGAACTCTTCATTTCATCCCAATTATGTGTCAGATCCTTAACATATAGAAATGACATGAATGTAGATGCTCAATATTCTTTGTTCTGGACTAACACACAAGTTTCCTATTGTCTGAGTAGTGTGTAATAGAATTGAACTAAAAGATGTATTTATGTAATATTTACTCACCTTCAATGTCAAATTTGATTTTACACTGAGGCGCATTGATTGGGATTCTTCATAGCTTGAAGTTCAACGCTCTTCAAATCGCGTAGATGTTGTAAGATCTCTTGAAGAAGATCCAAACCCTTATCACCCTTCCTCAATGAGCCCATACAATGTTTAAGAAATTCCCTATCCGCTTCGAGTGCTTGTAGCCTTTCGTATACATGATCGACTTCCTCTTCGATTGCAAACCTTTTCTTTTCTAACTCAAACTTCGTAAGGTGAAATTCATAATCTTCATTCCCATTTACCTCTCCATTCGGGGATTCTAACAATTCCGCTGCATCGAACAATGGGAGAAGTCTCTTAGGCATTGAACCATTGATCCTTCTATCTTGTTGATGCTTCCCATTGGCATGAATAAATCCATTACTATCACTATCATTAGTCACATTAAAATCTTTACCATTTTCTTCATAAAACTGCTCAAATGGTTTCATGTTCTCGAAATGTTCCTCTTCTTCCTCTGCTAGAGTAAAAAGTTTCTCCTCTAAAACCTTGAGCTGCTCGAGAATTGCTTGCTTCTCTTCTTCAAAACCTAACAATGAGTCTTGTAAACACAAGACTGCATCGGTTGGTGTATCTTGGTGCCCGTTTTCTTCATGACAATGTGGACTTACACCGCCTTCTTCTTCTTGATCTTTCGTTTCTTGATTCAAATCTACCGATAGTCCATCACTTTCCTCACCGTAACTACAAGAAGCCGAAGAATGTCTACTTCTCCTCCTGCACATTATCCTCATCTTCTCTCGTTCTTCGTAATCCATCACCTTCTTTTTGTATACTTCGAGCTCCTTCTCAAGCTCTTGCTTCTCTTTTTCCCTCTTCACTACGAGCTCATTCATCATCTGCAGCGCTTCTTGATCATACTCGGATTGTTCTTCCATCATTCTTTGGTATTGCAAGGCTTCCATCTGCATAGTTGCTTTCTCTTCTTGAAGCCTAGTAATCATTGCCATTGTTTGGTTTGCTGCGATTGCTGAGGCGTTCCTCTCTTCCTCGAGTTCTTTATATAATGTTCTCAATGCCTTTCTCTCGGAAAGCAGGTCAGGTTTGAGCTTTTCTGTTGTTTCTATGCTCTCTTGCTCGCTGATCATACTCATCCCGTCAAGTGATTCCTCTGTTCCTGATTCCCGTCTCCCTAAAAACGACAGTTTCCTCTGCATATGATTCAGGCTTTCTGATGAAGTTGGTGTATCAGGAACCTTTTCTTCCTCCACCTCATTATGGTGCATGTCCACATTAGCATTTAGGCTCCTTTCACCAGTTTCAGCATCTGAGTTGATAATTATATCATTAGATAAGATTTTAACAAGTTTCTGTTTGGTTGGCATAGAAATTGTACAGGAAGATCAACTAAACAGTTTACACACAAATTTACATAGGAACAAGAAAGTTGTGAGAAGTTGAGCTTCTTATGTGCAACCAAACGACCAACATCAAGATGTCATCACGCCGATACCAAGTGGGTCCCACCTAAGTGGATTTTGGTTGCAGCCTTACCCTTGTAACAGCAAAAAGGTCGTTCAATTGACCCTGATAGAAAACATCATCTGCAACTTCACAAAAAACCCACGGAAAGAGCAATTAGGAGTTGCATATTACCTTGAGGACTAGTGGAGACTTCCAAAACTACATTGTCGGAAATAGTGTGGCTTTCTGGTTGGCATGGTGTAGAGAGCTCATCAGCTGTCTGATTATGTTTCTTTTCATTATCTGTTTCCGTTTCAGTTTCAGCTTCAGGTTCGGTTTTAGATTCATGACTCCCCAATTCACTAGTTTCATCATCTGAGTTAAAAATTATACCATTAGATATGATCATAGGCTAAAAAATGCTTTGAAACAAGTTTATCTTGGTTGGCACAGAATCATACAGGAAGCTCAACCAATAGTTTACACACTTCCCAGGAAGTAGAACTCCAAAGAAACTAAAAATTTGTGAGATGTTGAGCTTCTTTTGTGCAACCAAACAACCAATAAGAACAAGATGACATTACCCAATGCCAAATGGGTCCCACATAGGCGGGCTTTGGAGGCTCAGATGCCTGCAACCTTTACCCTCATAACAACAAAAAGGTCGTTCAATCGAACCTAATTGCAAGCATCATCTGCAACTTCACATTTTCCGATGCCTAGTGGGTTCCACCTAAGTGGAATTTGAAGGGTGAGATGTATACCAACTTACCTTTGTAACAACAAAAAGGTTGTCATTTCCGACTTAACATAATCACATAAATGACCATAGAAGAAAAAATTACGAGTCTGAGACTCGAGTATTACCATGAGGAAGACTAGTGGAGACCTCCAAGACTACTACATTGTCAGAAATAGTGTGACTTTCTGGTTGGCATAATGTAGAGGGCTCATCAGCTGGTTGATTCTGTTTACTTTCAGTTTCAGTTTCAGCTTCAGCTTCGGTTTTAGATTCATAACTCCTCAAATGTGATGAAATTTCCTCATACTCTTGGATCAATAAATTCTCTGTTAAACTCTGGCTGCTTTCAGTTTCTGTTTCTATTCTAGCTTCATAATTCTCTTTGGACTCTTGAATGAACAGCTCATCTGTGGGAATCTGATGTTTTTCTTCAGTAATAGTTTCTTCATTCTCCAAATGTAATGCATTATCCTCATACACTGATCATAATTCAAAGAGATTAAATTTATTTAGTTTGACTCAGAAATATAACACTATATATAAACTATTAAAAGAGATCAACTCAATCAAAAGAAACTCATGGTTAAAGCTACATAATATATAATATACTTTTTATGCTCTTTTTGGGCTAGAACTAGAAGTGCAGATGCAACAAATATCCTCATATTCCACTTAATGAGATTCAAAATTGTAACTTTCCGCCATATTTGCGTGTATACCATGTTAAAAACCTACTCCACCTAAAGCTTAAGCCCATGTTATCGGGACTCTTCATTTTGCTTCACGTACCCATGTCCAACCCTGGATACTTAGGACATTGTCATGGCACCGAGACACTTCATTTTAGGCATAAAATTATATATTTAGACGTATCCGACACTGTACCACTATTCGGCATTAGTACCCGACTCCAAGTAACATAGGCTTAAGCTTATAGTAAGTCCTCCCAAAAGCTTAAGCTTATAGTCAGTTCTCTATATACTTAAATACACTATCATGAACAAATACAAAGAAATGAAAGAAAATTAATTATAGAAGTTCAAACAAGTCTTCCAGTACCTGAAAGAGTAGGATGTGTCTCAGTTGTTGCTTGTTTATCAGCTTCCGTAGCTTGATTAACACATTCCTGCACATCAAAAATGGGAGTACTAACAACATTTGCAATCTCCTTTTCCTGCTCTTCCTCATCCTTGTGATTTCCCAAGCTCTCCATTTCTCCTTTTTCTTCATCTATGGACAAATTTTCAGACCCAGAAACAAGCTTATTTACTTCAAAAACCAGCTCAATTTTGTCTGATTCCTCCATCTTCACCTCATCTTTGGAAATCTGTACATTCTCAATCACACTTTCTTCTACTTCTTCTTCTTCCTTTATACTAGGCAAATCTTTACTAGGACTAAGTTCACTCCTAGGAAGAACAAGTTCAAATCCCTCAAAAACCAACTCAAATTCCCTTGATTTTTCTGAAAATTCTTTATTTTCTTCTTCCCCACAAACTTTAATCGAGTTATCAGCAATAAAATCAACTGGGATTAATCTATAATCATCATGATCAATGTAAAACTCCAGATGTTCCTTACTTTTTTCATTACTATCATTAATATTCTGTAAAAGAGGTTCCTTTTCTGCTTCCAAAATCACATCTTCTTCATCCCCACCATCCAAAACTTGATACCCAAACTTAGAATCATCTGATTCATCAAAATTTTCCTGCTTTTTTTGATCTGAAAAATCACAACCCAATAATTCTTTCTCCTTGATCACAAAATCCAAGGAAGAAACTTTTTTGATTGGATTGATCACTCTATCACAGCAAGAACATCTTCTTGTAAGATCACTTTCTTCTGCATCATCTTTAACAAAACCAATCTCTGTCATCCATTTCAATACTTGATGATCATGGGATGAAGAAGAACAATCATCACAAACATATTGTGATTCAACAAGTTTTCTATGATTAGAACAATACCCAATTCTGGAAATTTCAGCAGCATGTTGATCACAGATGATTTCAGAGTATGAAGAAAAGCTTCTAGCTTTGTCTTTTTTCTCATAATCCAAGAAATAATCAAGCCTTGAACATAACAAACAGGGTGGTTTAAGGCCAAAGTATAGTGCAAATTTAAGGATAAAGTAAGAAAATAAAGAGTTTAAAAGAAGAAAAAAGATTAAAACCCATTCAAGAATTGCATAGATAAGAACCCTAGTAATTCTGTTGGTTCTTCTATGTAACATAGTTGAAAATTTGTTTCCTGTCATGGATTATGTACAGTGTAGATGAATGAAGGAGCCAAAGATGAAGAAGAAGGAGAAGAAGATTATTTGGAGTTTTGTAATGGAAATTATAGAGTTAGTAAGGAAAAAGGAGTAGTTTGAACGGTGAAGGAGCCAAAAGTAAGAAAGTAGCTAGGGGCCCAAAATAAAGGGCAGTGTCCCTTAAGTTGGAGAAATACCCAAAAGATATATCAGTAAATTGAGCATGAAGTTGAATGGGTTAGCTTGAAAATGATTTTTTAGGAGTGGAAGAATTCAAGATACAATTGTTTTTTTAACCAAATTAAATCGAGATTTCTGGTTAATAATACAACCTAAAATTGAGAATTATTTCACTTATGATTTATTTTTGAATAAACCAATTTAATAAGGTTTTCTGTTGAGAATAATATTAACCTATTCGCGATCAGTTAAGAATGAACCTTCATTTATATGTTTGGTAACCTATTAAACATTAGGTGAGTTTATTCTCAGCAAAAAACCCCTTAGATGGATTTATTCAAAATAAACAATAGATCGATTTATTCTTAGCAGATTGCGAATAGATCGTATTATTAATGACAAATTTTCCGATTAAATAAGCATTTGAAGGAATTATGCTTTGGAAATCTAACCTACTTATATTCATCCATTTAAAATGTTATATTTTCATTTGTAAAAGTTTCAGAATAATTATTATGTTTTTAATTGTATAATATAAAAAATATTTAATATGATTATAAATTTATACACATGATAAAAAACATTATATAAATCACGTTTTATATGAGACATAAGGAGTTATAGAATGTAGATTAGGATGTTAATTGCACACATGGAGTTTGGAATTTATAAATCCTAATTTGTATTGACGATTCCTTCCAAAAAATTGTTAAGCTTAGGGTTTTAGGTTTACCTTTTTTGTTATTTGTTTTTTGAAAAAAATAAATTGTCCAAAATAATTCCACCTATAGCCTATCTTTTGTGAATAATTCATATTATTGATTATTTTTAAATAATCTAAGCTCTATATATTATTTGCTGACAGCACCCATATCCACATTTTAACCGGCTATTATAGGTACCTACTAGCCGCTACACTCAATTCTTTTCTCCCCTTATGCTTCTTCGTAGGTCTTACCTTACTCCTCTTTGGTGGTAGGTACCTATAATAACCGGTTAAAATGTGATAAGAGGTTACGTCAGCAAATCATTTACAAAAGTTAGATTATTTAAAAATAATTAATTGTGGAGATTATTCACGGCAGTTTCCTTAAAAAAACTAAAAAAAAATTAAATTGAAAGTAAATGAAAATGGTAAAAGTAAACTTTATTAGAATTAAAATGGTAAGAGTGGAATATTAAAATATTCTATATGCAAAAAGTAAATATTAATTTCCAAATATAAAGAAAATTAATTGCTTTATGTTTCAATTAATATACCAAATTATATCCGAACACAAAAATCATTTGTACCAATTAAATGGGGATGGGAGAAAGAGAATACTAAAACAAGTTTTGTATGAGACCATCTCATCACGAAACAAGTTCATATAATTAGCCTATTTTTCTAATTAATCATTTTAAGATTATAATTGATCACTTTAAGATTATATGTGATCACTCTAAGACTATAAAAATGATCATATTAAAACTGAAAGTGATCACCTCAAGCGGTAAGTGTAGTTGACCTAACTCAATAGAGATGGTCTCACAGTAAGATCGTTTTACTTGAGGATTTGTGTTTCTATTTTAGTTTGTCAAATTCAATTTTTTTTTTCTTTTTTAAAAGATATTTTCATTTCCATTTTTAATCTCATCTATAATTTTTTTTTATCTTAGCTACTTATTTTTATAGAGATATATAAGATCAAGATAAATTTTGATTGATATATTGAATGTCTTGGGAATATTATGATATTATCTTATAATTGTTTATTGATAACATGCCATACATAATATTTATCATTGTCATCATCAATTATTTGGTGATTTTTGTAATTTTTTTCTTATTGTAATTGTTACTCTTATCTAGATTTTTACTTCTTTTAAGTTATACTCATGTTTCTTTTTGTTTGTCCTTCTTACTTTTTGGACGTATTTTATTAGAGTTCTGGTATCTCTTAGTCTGCATCATAAAAAATTATAAAAATTATAAATTAAAATTATTTGCATCAGGACGAATTTAACAAAATCTCACATGAATATATTTTATTTTCAATGTATACGTCAAAAATCAAATTTAAATTTCTCTTTTCTAATTTTAAATTATTTTTAAGTTACTATTTTTGAAAAAAAAAAATAGTTATGTAAATATGATTCAATCTTAAACTTAGTATGAGTATTAATTTCACATATTGAATCATCTAAGTTAATTTTTATTTATTATAAAAAAATTGTAAATTTTTGCGCCTTTTATTTATTTAATAATTTATTAGTTAGATTTTCACCAATTACTAAAGAATTTATTTTTTCTTTTTTTTCGTATAGAAAATTCTCATTATCTAGACGTATAAAATAGGTGAATATAGTATTTCTTTTGATCATCATTTTATACAAAGCCTAAAAGGCCACGTATCTTTGTTAAATAGTACAATGAAATTAAAAAAGAAAAGAAGTAGTAAGTCATTTTATAAATTAAAAATAATGTAAAATAAATTGGACGAAATAAAATTACAAAAGTGTTAATTGGTAACTTGAGTGCACCATTCATGACTATGCATTAGTGAGTGCATAGAAGTGAAATCTTATGGGCAATGAAGTGTGAGTCTTAATGTGTATGTTAAATGTGGAGTTTAAGTGCGTGTTAAATGCATGAAGTTATGAGGCATTTAATAAGAGATTTAAACATGAGTGTAATGAAGATGAATTATAGCATGATGAATGATAGTTAATAAGAAGACTAAAAGGTTAAGATTCTTGTATGAGACATCTAAGTAATGAAGCATTGTCTTTGATTGAGCATTGAATTTAGTTTTTGACTCTTGATGTCCCTTGAAGTTGTTTATTGTATATTAATCATTGGCCTTAATTGTGTAATACTTATTAATTTACAAACCTTTATAAATAGAGGTCTCATATGCCATTGTAACATATCCACAAAATTACCGCAAGCCTAAACACAAAGCCAAATCTCTTCTCTATTGTAATTCTCCATTTAAGAGTTCTTTGAACTCCTTTATGATAATATAAGTGAGATACTACACACTGGAGGACGTAGTCTAAATTGGGTGAACCTCGTTAAATCTTTGCGTCATTTTTATTGGCTTATTATCTTCTAAAAACATTAATTCATTGAAAGTGTAATTTATTTATCATAAGAGTTTATACCCTCAATCTTAGTAATATTATAATTTAAAAATTCAAACTCTAATATAACATCTTTTCAATGATAAATAAATAGGATGAAAGGAGTAGAGTATTATCAATGAATAGGAAACTTGTAGTACAAGGCAGTTGGTAATACATCATCAAGACTCAAGAGCTATCAGTCAACAGTATCATCCACAATTTGATGACTTATTATTATTATTATTATTATTAATTATATTTATGATGAATTAAAAATTATTAACTTAAAATATAAGTTGGCATGAAAAATCAGAGGTTTTTTTGGGTCGGTGATGAGAATAAAAAATTATGTGAATAGATAAATGGTCAACTTTTGGCAGCTTCTGAAGGCTCCCAATAACTTTATTAATTTTTTTGTTCGGCAGCTAATTTGAGAAATGAGCTGGTGGACCATGAATTATTTTTTTGCATTATTATTTATTATTATAAAAATTATGTAAAGCAGCGAAATAATGGGCCCCTTGAGATGCTTTATATGGTTGGGTATCATCATGTGTTTCTCTCTCACACTGGCCCACTTATTATTCATCCCAATCTGTCTACTTTTCATTTTAACACCCCCTTAATTTTAAAAATAGGAAAATTAAAATTAAAGATTCCTGTATTTATCTTTTCGGATGATAAAAATCACATTATCAATTAATGTATACAAAATTAATTTTATATTATTATTTTTATATTTAAATACTTTTTTTAATTTTTGTTGTATTTTTAAGATTGTATATCTATATTCAAATTCTTCTTCTTGTCTACTCCATACGTTTTTTTTTTCTCATTTACTTTTAGCTTAAGCATAATTTTAAAACACATCTTGTTTTTCTTGTCTTAATATCTCTAAAACATCATAAAATTATAAAAAATATATAATAAAACACAAAATATTGTGAGAAATGATCTCTTTAAGAGACCAACCCTAATTTGGTGAGTCTATTATCATTTTTAGTTTAATTAAGCTTTGATGGGTTGGGCTTGAGGGACGTCTCTCAAAAAGACGGTCTCTCAGGACACCTGCTGATAATAAAAATGTATATATTAAGACGAATCTAACAAGATCTCATATGGATATATTTATCATTTATACATGTTTTAAAAATCTTAATCAAATTTATATATAAAGTATTAAACAACATATTTCAATTAATGGAAAGTAACAAAAAATACATAGATAAATAAATAATATAAATATAAGAATTTTTATATCAATTAAAAGGTGAGATTTTTATGGAGTATTAGATAGGATAAAAGTGAAAGGGTAAAAGTGAAATCTTCAAATTTTTATTTTCCTAAAAATAAAACAGATAATGCTTTTTTAAAAACAATCATATTTTTTTGATTTTACTAATATAAAAGTTTGTTAATTTAAGGTCTTATTTTCATCATCTCCTTTTTTATTAGTTTTTAAATTAAATCAAATTTGAAATACTAAATTTATCTCATCTCTTAAGTGTTTTTTTTTTAGATAGGGAGTATTTAATTTTAAGGTAAGAAAAACATTCATATATATATATATATATATATATATATATATATATATATATATATATATATATATATATATATATATATAATTTTCTGTTGTATTGAGCTATATATATATATATATATATATATATATATATATATATAATTTTCTGTTGTATTGAGCGCCGACTATTGAGGTGTGATATGAAGATGACTGGATTCGTTATGTAGTAGTATATTTTCTAAAAATAACAATTACACATTTTAGTGTTTCAATGTTGCATAAAGAAATATTCAAAATTTTCTGAAACGGTGTCATTGTGATATGTGTCTTATACTTAGGTTAAATAGTCTAATAATAGAAATTTTTAGCTTATGAGCTTTATATTTTGAGGTTGTCCCACCATAAAATGGTCTCATACTAGATGGGCTGAACGAAATATTAATGATTATATTTTTATGAGATTTTTACTTAAAATATCAAATATAAACCTAATAAGAACGTTATGATCTAGGGTGAATGAATTGGTAGTAATAGCCTTTTTTCTAATTCAATACTATTATTTTTTAGAGTTACAACTTATAAAGTAGGCTGAAAAAAAGAGAAAGTCAAAGAGACTAGTGAGAATCGAATATAGATACATTCTAAGAAGAGTGATACATATTTCAAATGAAACAAAATTCGATTTTCCATTAATTATATTTAAAAAACATTATTATATCTCTATGTATGAGTAACATACTAACATCATTAAGGATGATCTTAGTCAAATATGCTCTAGCCTTTATTTGTAAAAGAATTGGCTTATAATTTACTAATTCAATTAAATGTGCTTTAGCCTTGATTTATAGAGATGTCGCATAATTAATTTATTAGTTTCAATTAATTTCTTCTTTTTTTTAAAAAAACCCATTTTGTAAGTTTGTGTTTAGATTTAATGTTGTGGTAAATTTTTTGTTCTCTTAAAAAAAGAAATTAAGAAAAGTATTTGAATGTAATATTTCAAGAAACATTTTAACATAAAATTTAATGTAGACTTAGTTAGAGATATAAGGATTTTTGTTATTTGGTTAGTAAAATGCTTATGAATTTTTTTATTTTTTTATTTTTTAGGATTAAGCATGAAAATGTTGACATATTTAGGGTAAGACAATGATGATTTCATTTTTTTTAAATAAATATTATTGAAATTTAATCGATCTTATGTAATAAATATCGGTGTATTATTATTTATATGACTTTACCAACTAAACTAACTGACATCTATAATATTACGTTTATATTTATATTCACATTATTCACATGATTTTATTGTCTTTCTACGTATGTTGAAGGTACTTTTTTCAATTAAAATGTACGATTATTATTGATTTCGCTTGTCTCCTCTCTCAATGTGCAACTTTGGTTTACATGTCCTTAAAAGTGTGTTTGAACATAATCACACATACATACAAAGAACAAAGAAAAATCTAAGGTTTTAATAAAAACACTTGAAATCATAAAAATCTTAGATTGGGCCACAAGGCCCCAACTAAACTAACTGGGTTACACATATTGGGTTAATTCAACTTATCGAGGTTGCAAGGTTGCAAATTTGCAATACTAAATAGTAGGGTCATTTCACGGAATCCATTTGTGTAGTTTGACCCATGTATTGGGCCGACCCATTATATATTTTTTAAAATATTATAATTAGGTATTAAGAATAATGTAAGTAGATATTTAAGATATTGAAAGTAGACATTAAGAATATGGTAAGTAAGCATTAATGATAATGTAAGTAGACATTAAGAATACGGTAAGTAGACATTAATCTTTAATGGGCCGAGCTTGAGATATGTCTCTTAAAGAAACGGTCTCTAGAGACATGGTACCCCTAAGTTTTTGCACTTTATCAAAGGTACCCATATGTTTTTTCGATTATTAATGGTAACCTCGTGTTATCGAGCGTCTTACAATCGTAACATTTTCTAATTTTTTTCGTCCAAAATCGTTAACTTTTCTTCTTTTTCTTTTATTTTTTAATTTTAAAAAAATTAACGTTTTTTGACGGAAAAAATTAGAAAAGGTTACGGTTGTAAAACATTAAAAAGCTTTGTGGGTTGGGCCTGCAAGATGTCTCTCAGGAGATCGACTGTTTATGAATAGTATTAAATGAAAAGAGAATGAATTGTGTGGATGAAATTAAAAGAGACTTAAAATGTATTGATAACATTAAAAAAAAAGTTGTGAATTGTTATTTAAAAATAAAAATGACACTTTGGGCAAAATAAAAATAAAAATAAAAAAGTACAAAATAAATAGTGAATTATTGTCTAAAAATTTAAAAAATACAAAATAAGTAGAATAGATCAAACTGACAATTAATGCAAAATGGATGGGGCATAAAGTAAAAATTTGGGCAATGTCATTCAGCTAGTTTTGGACATTTTTTGTGTTTTCTGGGTATTTTCAATTTTGATCTTAAATGTACCAATTTTGACAATTAAAGGTCTTATTTTTCAAAATTAATAACTTTAAGGTCAAAATTGATAAATATTATAAAAATTATAATATTATTACACACGTGAATTGGTCCAATCCAAATTGACTCGTCCAAGTTTTTGTGATGTCATTTCATGTACTCAAAAATCGGGTCAAGTACTCCACTAGCCCGAGAGAATAATGGACCGCCTAAGGCCCTAAAGCACTGAAGTTCTGAAAAGTGTTGACTGTTGTACTGTTACACCGTCAATTCGGATTCTCTTTCCTCTGTCCAGTTTACTTCCCGCAATTGCATAATATTTCCATCAGAGTTTCCCGCAATTCCTGCATAATCAAAGATTTATTTCCCAAACAGCAATTCAAAATTGGATTCCCAGAAGGTATGATTTTGCATTTGGAACAAAATTTCCTTCTATTTACGTTGCTCAGTTTGATCCTTAGTTACAGCTTGACTCTTAATTTTTTTTTATGAAAATAGTTCATTAATTTCACTCATATTTGGAACTTTAGAAGAATTAGATAGTAATAAATGATTGTTTTGCTAGAAATTTTGAAATTTGACATTGATTATACTCATTTTCTTGTATGTTACAGTTTGAATTATGTTTATTTGCAAAGAGGTTTAATAGGGTTTTGAAAATATTGCAATTTTGTTGAAGGGTTTTATTGGTGTGATTTTTTTCGGCAAGAGTTGTCCAAAATGCTATATATATATATATGATCAATTGAAGGGAGTGGTTATTTGCTGAGCTGGGTTAGTTTAAGTGATATTAGGGATTTTCAACTTCATTGTCAGAGTATTCTTATTTAATTGCCTTGTTGAATTTTTAGCATTAAATAGTTTATACTTTGGTGTGTCTAGCATTAATGCTGATTGTGAGATCTGAAATTCAGGAATTTGGATTAATTAGGATTTTATATAATGATCTATCAATCAACTTGCTCTTTAAATAATTTTGTAGTACAGTGCAGTGTTGGTTGGTCAATTTGGTTGTAGAAAATTTGTGTTTAATGTCTCTGATTCGGGCAATCGCGCACATAATGACTAATTAGGGATTAGGATCTTGCTTTATTTGATTGGTTTTGATTTGGGAACATGCTCAGGAGGTGAAATTCTATTCTTAGCAAGGTGGTAGAACAAATAAAGAAAAGATTGGAATGGTATAAGAGGTTGCTGATCTAGGACTAATGAATGTTTTAGTTGCACATGCTGTTCCAGGTTAAATGGTTTGGCTTGGACATACTAGATGGTGATAGAATCACTATCTTACTGTACTACGGTGTACCTTATAGTGAACGTTTAGGCCGAGTGAGTTACTTATAGTCAGTAATGATGGTGATCTTAATTTTTCTAATCATATGCAGTTTAGTATCTGAATTTGTTGTAACCAATACATGCTTCATGATCTAATAGCGAATGTAGGTGACAAAAGCCTGTAGACTGTATCACCCTTGCCTAGCCAGATGAAGTTGGATTGTTGTCCTCTATTATATAATGCTTTTTGTGGAAGTTGTTGGAAGATGAACTTGCTAAACATGCATCTCTCTAATTAAATGTCGGAAACTGTTAGAGCAAATGTTCTTTCAATGAAGATCTAACTATAAAGAATAAGAAATATTGCAAAATGTAAAGAAAAACAAACAAACACACCAAGAATTGGAAGGTGGGAAAATCCTAATATCAAATTGATATTAGACTATAAAACCCACCTAATGAATGAAGACAATTGTATTGATTAGTTCTTGATTACATACACTAATCAATTTTAACGATGGAGAATGAAAAACTATAGAGATTACAAGAGTAAATTAAAAACCCCGGAATTCACTCAAGAACCCTAATCT
>NC_080059.1:1582500-1585000 GCF_026212465.1 Amaranthus tricolor
GGGACCTCTCGCACCCAAAGCGAGAATCATACCACTAGACCAAATGCCCTTTTGGTGACTATAATCTGCTATTTTTCCCATTAGTTATGAAGATAAACTTAATTAAAAACTCTGAAGCCTAATGTGTAGATTCAAAATAAGAAATTATTCATTGGTTGCTTCTCATGTAAGTCTGGTAGAAATGTAAGATGGTACACCAGCTCTAGTATCTTTTACTTTCTTATCCCTTTATTGAAATTAAATAATCTGCAAATTAGTCAAACCTAATGTATGAAGACGAAAGTAGCAAATTAAATTACAAGAAGATAAAATAGGTAAGAAAGAAATAATATTGCCCTGCATAAGTAATAAAATAAAGCACCTGTAAAAATTTATTTCAGTATATTGATCTGGGGAATTTCAAGGATTGAATTCAGGCCTTCTCGCACCCAAAGCGAACATCATACCAATAGACCAGATGCCCAATTTTTGCTTTTAATTTTCTGTTCCGTCATTAATTTGAATCGTATATTTTTATTGTTCCGTCTTTTACATTGATTTGTTTTTGTTCATGTGGTTGACTCCATCGTCCGTATATTGGAATCAAGTCTTTGGTATTGTTATTGCGTTGTATATTTTTAGTTGTTATCTGCTACCTGGATGACACAAAATATCCTTGTTTCCTCTATGTTTTCACCTGTTCTTCATATGAATGTCTTGAAACTCCTGCTTTACGTGCTGTCATTTAAGTGTTTATTAATTATTATCATAGAATTGCAAATTAAAAAGTCGGACCTCTCGCACCAAAAGTCAACGGGGCATTGCGAGAATCAAGAGCTGATCAACTACTTCGTCTTTAATCTATGCAGTGACAAAAAAGTCAACGGGGCATTTTGAGAATCAAACTTGGACCTTTTGCAACCAAAGCGAGAATCATACAAGTAGGCCAAATACCCTCTTAACGTATTTTCTTTCTCAATGGATTAGCAGTAAATTTTTTATAATTTGGTTTGCTAAGAAACCTGAAGTCTTGAAGTGTCTCAGTGTTTTCTCTCCTCTTTTTGGTAACTTGTTTTCTAAATGTGTGTGTATTTCAACACGTTACATAAATAAAAAAAAGAGATTAATGGGGCATTCCGAGAATTGAACTCAGGACCTCTCTCACCCTAAGTGAGAATCATACCACTAGACCAAAGGCCCAATATTGATGTGTTTGTTTTATCCATGTGAATATTTCTTGGATTCTTATCAATCTTCAATTACTTTTATTTTTTATTTCTATGTTATGAAAATTGAAGGGTGCCTTATTCTGGACTCTGGAAAATGGAGGAAACATGAACTGATGTTAGCTGCACATTTGCATTATGTTTGATGTGTTTAAAAAAATGTGTTTTTGAAATATTATTTACCAAAAGTCCTATTTGTGTGATAAAAAAAGAAAAAATGTGTTGATATTTCCGTGTTGTAATAATGTGAAAAAACTGTATTTTGGGCCGTTTTGAGGGATATATCATTCTTTCAGTCGATACGTAGCGTTACGATAACCGCATTCCTAAGGGCAATCAGTTACTCCATTTTTGCATCATGGTCACTGCCAAAATCGTCGTTTTTTGTTCCTTTGAATTTGTAGGCATTTAACAGCCACTTGATTGTTTATGCTGAGAACCTGACATTTAGATCTCAAATTCAGGAATTTGGATTAATTATGATTATTTAAGCAAATCAAAAAATCAGCTTTCTGTTTTTTATTCGTCTGTGGCGCAATTAACTATTAGTAGGTCAACTTGATGTCTCACACAGTGAGCTCATTCAACTTTTGAAATAGGTACATGGCAAGGTTCCAACTTCCAAGCACCAGGATCAGGCGAACCTATCCGTATCTTTTATATGACGCATAACCAGAGCCGGCTCAAGTGCATAGCATTACGAGGCATAGTGCAAAAATGCATCATTGTCGTGGTGATGGATCTTGTGGTCAATGCAAATGATTTCCCATCAATGCGGCTTATATATTTCGGTCACGGTAAACTCAAAAATCTCTTCGATACACCAATGCAGTCAAGTTTTTGCACTATGTTATGAGCTATCAGGAGAACCTAGTCATATCTTTTATGTGAAACCTGAGGAAAACAGCAGTCTGATTTGATCGACATGCAGCTTCTATTATGTTAAATACTAAACAAATTCATCGCTTTTGGCATGTGAATCTGATATTTTTTTTATCTAATACTTTAACACAAAAACCAAATGGTGAACTCATTAGTGATACTGGTACATTTGGAAGAACTAGAGTTGAAAAGCTATAAAAACTTGTACAAGTTTGATGGGGCATTCCGAGAATCGAACTCAGGACCTCTCGCACCCGAAGCGAGAATCATACCACTAGACCAAATGCCCTGTTGCTGTTGGTATCTGCACTAAATCTTACTTGTTTAGTACCTTTACATATCCGATATAATTCTGTAGGATTAGCTTATTTTATTCCAGCTCTCTTGTGCCCTTGCTTTGATGTTGAGTAGTG